>NC_090796.1:1267500-1272500 GCF_040054535.1 Antennarius striatus
TGAAGAGTCAACCTTCAGATCACACATGAAGTAAAACTTTAGCAGCATTCAGAGCTCTAACAACCTGCAGAAGTTAAAGTTTGACTTCATGTTGGAGGGATGCATCACAGACTGACTCAACATCAGATTATAACCTCTTTCCATGATGACTATGCAAGCAATACAGCTCAGTCACTGTGAGTAAATCTGCTGATGTTAACAGGGCCAACTGTTCTTAAGTTTGTCAGAGAATAATGGAAAAAAGCGCTGTGGTTTTAGTTTTAACTGTCACCGTTTCTGTCTGACGAGGTAAACTCTGTGGGCAGCTGTTGGGTGATTCATCCTCCGAAAAAACACAAAACAAAAAAACTCTGAATGCCAGATGCTTCCAAAGTTAAAAAAGTTTCATTTTCATTCATTTTTTATCTAATTATAACCATTTTATTAAGTTTAAAACGCTGCATGTGAATTCTATGCATTATATCACACTCCTAGAAATGCATTGATGTGAAAATTCCCATTGTCTCCCTCCACAGCTATCAGAGAGCAAAATGATGATGATCCATAATGAGTGTGTGTTTATAATTTGGCATTACTATCATTAGAAAGCTGCATTAATTTTCAAGACTCAGGTATATAAGTCAACATAAATCAGAATACGTAATAGGTTTGATCAGACTTTTATAACTATATTATATTTAATGACAACATTCAACAGGTGTGAAGGTTTTTAATCCAAACCAAACATTTGTCTTCCTGGTGTTGCGGGAGGAAAACCCAGAGGATCATTAAACCGGAGGGATTCCTCCTGGGGGAGCCATTCAGTTAGCATGGCTGAACACAGATGTGCTCTTCTATTTGCGATCCCGACTGTTCATCTGCTCAAAAAAAGCCCTAAATTAAAATGGAAAATCATGACAGTGCAGATGAGCGACGATTGATGACTAATACGTCTCTCTGGGAGTCCGTGAGCCGTGTTGGCTTCCCCACAGGAACGTGCACGAGATGGGGCGACAGACCTGCCAACGTAGGTGTGTCACATGACAGGTGGCATACGGGACGAGGACAGGGACAAAGGGATGCCCAGGCGGCGTTACCCCCCTTCTGCGATCCGTCACCCAAAGGGCTGGAGGCAGACGCGAGCAGATGTTGTGTATTTGCAGCACCAGAACTCCTTCGAATCGACAGAATCATCTCTGGGGTGAACCTGGATGACTGATCTACCTTCACATCTGATCTGCAGGATGTGACAATTGCCTCCTAAATGTATTGTGTAATGGAGCAGATGTGATGAGAGTCTCTGTGCCGATATTGTGTGTAGTGAAGATTAAAAATGAGCCACAACTACTGTGTTCTCTCTGTTTTCCATGCACTTATGTGAATAATATAATCCCAAGAATTTGAATGGATTTGTATTTTTATTCCATTTCATTGCTTAATGGTGCCAATCACGACACTCCACATATATTTAGTTAAAGTGTGCCCGAGCAAAATCAAACACCATATGGCGTCTGTGTATTAGATGCTCATTTTTTTGCAACCGAGCAAACAGCAAAGTGCTAACAAATGTCTGTCTGGAGCGAACTCTCTTTCCTCATGGCCTGACAGCTGCTCTGAGCCCCAAACAATACCCCTACCCCCCACCCCCACCCCTGCTAACAAATGCACCCAACTGGGCTCCCATGGAAAAAAAATCATACAGGCATAGTTTGCAGTCAGTACGGTTCGTTTCTCTTCACGGCAATTCTCATCTACAGACGTTTCTTTCCCTGGTTTGTTCACTCCTTTTTTTTTTATTCTGCCCATCTTTCTCCCATCTCCTTCCTGTCTCTGGAGCTTTGAGGAGCTCATTTAGGCTGATGTGAGGTAGACAGGCCCTCGGATATGCCCAATGGTCATGGCGAAGTACAGCTACTGACAACGCTCCCAGGAGGATCTCAAACTGTTTGTCTCGAGCCATTAGTGGAATTTGACTACTACACTTCTCTTACAGAACATCAAATGTAACTTCCACAGGGTGCGATGATGGATGGAGAACGTAGAGCTATAGAGCAAAAAGAGCACAAACAACACGGAGAAAAATAGTGAAAATAAAGGAAGAATTTCTGCTGGGACTAACCCGACTAACTTCAACATAAAAAGCCTGGCCTGAGAGTTTTGTCAGCAAATAAAAGTAACAATACATGAAGATGCAACCTTGAGAGTGGTGATATAAGGGTCCATCCTCCTCCTTTAATCCCTTTATGAACACCTTCTCCAGTTGTGTCGCATTTAGAGACTGAGCTCATTTTTTTCTGGCTCATTAGAGTTGATCAAGAGGAGATGGTTTTGCCTTTGGCTGCATCTCCGGCTTCCAGAGTTTTAGAAAACAAAGTGAATCACAAGAAAGAAACGCCCAATTATTTTCTGCTGAGACAAACATCTGAAATGTCAAGTGAGAAAACACAGAGTGACAACCATTTAGGCCTCGCTCCTGAAAATTAGACGAAGCGTTTGTACTGTCTCGCCAAATACCTTCCCCACTTCTGAGGGTGCAAAAGGTATGGCAGGGGAGCTACAGCTGAGGCAGAGCTGACAGGCTTTCACCTCTTTGGGGCTGTTCTGAGGTGTTAGATCCAGCAGCTGAAAAAGTTAGACAAAAAAAAAAACTTCAGAGGAGCTCTGTTCTGGATGGCTTCCTGGGTTTCTTTCTGTTTTCAGTTTGTGAGTGAAGAACGGATCAGGGAGAGAGTTGGACGTGCTGACAGGATGTCCAGTCCACCGTATGCAAATTCCTTTCCAGGAACTTTTCTAATGCTGACTTTAAAATGTGACGGTGTTGCTTTAATGTGTGTTTAAGATTCTAGAGGGCAGTTCTTGGGGTCAGCAGGGCAGGGGTTTGGGGATTCGACTTAGCCTTGACCTCAAAGTGCAGAAGATTTGAACCGGCTAAAAATAACTCCATTATAATAATGAAGTATTCAGAAATGGCAATAAAAGTTAATAACAAGACCCGTAAGGGGCCTGGATATGCATTAAAGCATTGGTCCCCAAACATTTTCACACCACAGATCAGATAAGGTCGGGCCTTTGAGGTGTGGTGGATATATACGACAAAATAAAATGATACTGGGTCTTTAACCCTGGGCAAAGAAACTTTCCAAAGAAGTTTTTATTTGTTTTAGTACCTGGGGAGTTTCAGCTTGGCGGTAATGTATTCTGTGTTAGCGGCTGGAGTGGTCCCTTTCAGAAGGTAGTCATGTGACCGAGGCAGGCATCTTGATAAGCGTCAAGAGTGACGCCTTTGAAAAGCACAGCCATCAGCTGCTCTGCCTTACGTCATCCTCTCGCACACCTGCCTGGTTTACCTTGAAGCTAACCAGCTAAACCAGGTACAGCCAAGCTTGGTCTTCTCTGGCGACAGCTAATAACAGTTAGATAGTTCCTGTCTCATTTTTGGTGTGATCTAAAATAAAATAATACATCGTCTGTGTTTGAGTGAATCTGGTAACACAGTTTCCTATTACTTCCACCGAATATCTCCTGCAACAAACAAGCTAACGACTCTTTTAATTTGTTTGAGTTCAATGCAATACTATTTCCAACAGGACCAGCTATGTGAGAAATATGAACACCACCTTTACAAAATCAAACAAGAAAAACTTCTTTTGCATTACATATATTATCATCAGCTACTGTAATGATTAGTGAAACTATAAAAGCATAAATACAAAAGTATGACTCCTGTACGTTGAAAATTATTACTTCAGGACGGAGTTCTGAAATGTGGAGCTCCTGCGTCTGAGCGGCTCAAAGCATTACTTATACAAGTGAGTGTCTTAAATGAGAGCGCCTGTCCTCCAATTTATGACAGAAATATGGCCCCGAAAGCTTCTCCCTTGACAGTCTTTAGTCTGCTATTATATTAATTTAAATTCACTGAATCATCAGTAACACCCATGGAGGTGAAATCCATTCTATTTTCTTTTACACTTACTTCAGACTCATTTCTCGTTTTAGGGAACCGGCTCTTAAATCAATAATAATATAGATGGGAAATTAGTAATGGAAGCCTGGCTCTTTTGACATGGGAGGTCGAACCGAGGAAGCAGAAGAGAATAAAGGAAAATATCATGTTTGAGGAGGAAGGGGGAGTTTTGTTTCTTTCCATTTAACTTCTGACATTTAATTGTGTAAAGATTAACCTGAGAAGCTGTGGATCAAGCCATGCTTGCTGTGTGTTACCTGAAAGATGTTGGAGAGGTCTCTCAGGTTGAAGATGTAATGGAACTTGACGGCGGTGGGGAGGAAGGTGGAGGAGACACGCTGGTGCAGGGCCAGGGCTAACTGCACCACGTTGGGGCCGCTCCGCTGCAGCCCCACGCTGAAGCCCTCCCCTTTGAGATGCTGAGACAGGATGGAGGTGTAGATGGTGCTCAAAGCCTCGGCTCCGGGAAACGACAAAGCAAACACGGAGAAGTGCCGCTGTGGAGGGAGACACGGCCAAGCAGGGCGGCAGTAAACAAGCTGCTAATAACATCGTCCATTATGTTCCGAGTGAGGGTCAACTGGTGGGTATTTATATCGCTAAGTGAGGAGGTCAAGAGTCTCTTTTACATTCAAATATGATTCTCTTTATGCTTGGCCTGACATTTTATTGCTGTACAAACCAGCTGGAAGTCACATCCTGTCTGATCATGTACTTTATATTAGTAGTGCACATGAGGAGTGTGTACCCCCAGCATTAGCATTTGCGTCACAGTTTAAAACACCAGAAGTGTGTGCACACACGTTCTTCACCGTGCACATCTCTAAAATGTTCTCGTTTGCGTGTGTTTTCCGTCTTTGACGCACAATTTTTGACGGGGACACATGATAGTCGGACAGCGTGCGTCTCTGGGACGCAAGCTTTAAATGCACTTCCATTCAAAAAAAATATTAACAATATTTCCATTTTTCCACTTAAATTTCGAACCCAGAAATCACCATTATGTTTTGATTTTGATGAAAGCACTTTAAAATGTATATTGGTATATTCTGTT